>NC_064926.1:176277591-176287591 GCF_023897955.1 Schistocerca gregaria
AAGTGTGGTTATACAGGATAGAGTAGTATTGAGAGCTCCATCAAACTAATCTTCCGAATGAAGACCTCAAGAGCGCATCCATGCCCATACAATAATCTTGTGAACGTTAAGCCCTCACACTGTCTGATTACTGAAAACATTTCTACAGTGAGCCTGACTGCCACCTGTGGCGTGCGGGCGCACGGCGCTGTAACGCAAGTATATAAGCAGAGAGGAATGGGGGGGAATCATTCACATGACGGTAAGGGCCGCAAATGGGAGCATCCTCTGACTTAAGTGACAGCGGCAAGGGGTACACTTTTTCGTCATGTGTACTGGAAGAAGGGTTTCTGAAACGGAGAACCGGGTTGTTTGTTCGTATGCTACTGCTGTGGCAGCTCTTGATGGTTGATGTCTTCGCCATCAGCGATTCCATCTTCCTGCAGGATGAATGTTCGTGTCTCGGCGCCAGTCGTGCTACAGTGGTTATAGGAGCATGATAGTAAACTCACGTTGATGACTCGAACACCAAATTCGTTTGATCTATGCGCAGTGGAACAAATCCGGGTCGCTATCGGCCGCTGGTAAGTTGCGGGGTATCTGGCACAACATACTGCAGGAAATCAAAGACTTGTCGAAGCCTTACCGTGCAGAGTTACTACTTTACGGCGTTTCAAAAGGGGGATCCAAACGTTGTTAAACCTTGGATGCATCAGTAGCTCGCCTCTCAAAGTGCATGAGAGGGGTCGGCCACCTGCTCAGGGTACATACATGAAGCTCTTTGTATTATCGCGAAATATGGGAGAGAGTGTCACTGAAATGATACATGATTGGGGTTTGACATCCTTAAAACAAAGGCGTTTTTGGTTGTGACGGAATCTTCTCACGAAATTTCAATCGCCAACTTTCTCCTCCGAATGCGAAAATATTTAGTTGACACCGACCTACATAGTGCGAAACGATCACTACGGTAAAATAAGCGAAATCAGAACTAGTACGGAAAGATAAAGGTGTTCGTTCTTTCCGGGCGCTGTACGAGATTGGAGTAATAGAGAATTGTGTAGGTGGTTAGATAAACTCTCTGCCAGGCACTGAAACGTTATTTGCAGAGTATCCATGTAGATATCGATGCAGATGAAACAATATTATATAACTGTTATAGATTTGCTGATACAGAATCAATAGGAAGATATTTATTATAATACTGTTACTTTATTTTAGTAAATATACTGGAATGTCTTCGATTATGTTATAATGTTTGTGAAGTAAAACAATAAACTTGTAGATTTTCTATACTTACAGCAGAAGTTCTGCTCATGAAAAAATATCTACTTCGCAATTAGTAATTGCATTACGTTTCAGGACATAATTTGTTTGCATTTTCTATATGTTTGATTTCCTTTTCCGACTATTGTCTGTGGACCCACGGAACATTTTTTTTTTTCTTTGGACGATCATCTAGTTTGTGCAATCATCTGCTGTTGGGGAATAACTCCTCAAATATCATCCCTTGTAGACGATTATTTTGGAAGCGTTTGTTATTGTCTCTTTTCCCCATTTGACGATTCATAATTTCCATGCCGTAAGTATCTGACGAAACTTCTTGTTTCATCAGGTCTGTCTTCCTGGTGGTTGGCTTGTTAATCTGAAAATAAAGATACAGTACTTACGGGTGCTACTTTCCTTGCATTTATCAGTAAGTATTGACTGCCTCTTGGATCTGTATGTACGTGCCTTTTGGTGAAGAGAATCAGTTCCTGATTTTGGTTAATTGTTGACTGCATCTGTTTGTGACATCTTTTTGAGTCCTTCATCCACTGTGGAACTATTGTGCAAAGAAATCATCAATACGAGACGGTTGTTATTTTTTTCAAACGGCTTACAGATATCATTGTATTGAAAACCACTTGATGGTGACAGAACTTCTCTGGTCTTGGAAGCCTTCAGTCCTGTTTGAATTTCCTTGTTCTATTCTTTAGAAGTTCCATTACTGTAATCTTTTCCTGAAATAGCTCTTCAAACAATGGAACATTTTTGAAGAAAGGTTATCCACATTAATGTATGCTGAGGTTCCTCCCAGTGTCTTTGTGAGAGTCACTACTGTAGCAGAACCTACAATGGTTTGTTTAGTCTGACTAAATTCCGAAAAATACATGCGTTTTATCAGATGTAACATTCTGAAATTATTTTCTTGAAACCAGCTAATTGAGAACCATCCAAGTAAGTACGATTCCTCTAACATTCTTTGCGAGATAAACCAGCTACAAGCGTTCTGTGTGTGAATGTAACACTATCTCGTTAGTGATTGAGGTAGAGTTATCGTAATACGGTGTACTCGAATTCTACTGTATGGTGACGATGTCTTACCGCATTAAGTTCCAACATGACGAATAATTTTGCTCCTCTTTAGTCTTTCTTCAGCTGGAATGCTAAATGTGAATTCGTTATGCTGGGGACTATCAGCGTCTAAATCAGTGTCACCTTCAAGCCGTTCAGAATATTGTGATTTAAATTTCTCACCACCTGTGCTGATTTCAGATGGTGTAGTTTTGCTAGTAATAGATAATACTGAAACGATGAAACTGCCTTACATAATTATTCCGTTAATGGAACTAAACTTAGGATTACCTAGTACGATTTTGTCGTAAAGAAACCCTCTTACCTTCGAAAAGCAAACGCTATTGTAGATTTTGCAGTATTTCTAAATTTTCAGCAAAGGGGTAGATGTGGCATACTCATAATTGTTTTCGGTAGTCTTACCATGATAATGTGCCATTCGGAAGAGATAAACTCCCTGAAATTTCTCTTGTTCAGAATGAACTCTCAAAGACAACTGTCATACATGAGGCATGTTCGGGTACAAAATTAATAAGGGAAATTACTTAATTTCATTTGCAGCAAATAATGTTTTTCCTGAGGATCAGTTATACTCCCAAGGTTTATAAACAGGGTAGAAAAAAGTAAACAATTTTGCGACAGTTTATTGATAAAATGGAGCGTTACCGGATCCGAAAGACCCGTGTTATGCTTGAAAGGGTTAATCAGATGGTTACAATGCCTTGACTCTTAAGTGTATGTCTTGAAACAGTCTATTTGCATGTTATAAACAAGAGAGTTGAGAAACGAGAGTCGATGTTGCTTTTCTTGCAGTAAGGAAATGTGTCACTTCAGAGTTTATGTTACCACTTCGAAACTTCTACAGCTTCTAGATGGATGCTAAAGATGCTCCATATATGTTTACTACCGGCCACGTCTACGTCAGTACCTTTCTCTGTCAACACATTTGCAAACGTTGCCTAGTTCTTTATTATCGTTCAATCCACCAACAGTACCACAGCATGTTTCTCGCCGTGCCCATGACGCCAACGTAAAACTTTCGTAATTAAAGCCGTCTTCTGGTCTTCTCGCTTTTTTTCCCTCCTCCCCAACGTCACCATTTCTTTTATGCCTACCTCCCCAGCTGTTCGCCACCTCGAGAACGTTGTTCCTACTTCTCTTTCGTCGGAAATTACGGAATGATTATAGAGTAATTCCATTACAGTCCGGATGCATTATAACGCGGCCCGTTTAATGAAAAAGTCCAGCGCCTTATTAAGTTGTTTGCGCAGAGTTTTGATTGTGAGAGCGTGTTGAAACTGGGATAATGACTTCCCTTCCCTCCATCGTAGCGTCGCCTTGGCCTCCCTTCTGTCCACAGCTGGCTGTTAATGTACCTGACCCGCCGTTCAAATGTCACTTAAAAATACCACAGCTTCGTTTTCAGATTTCCAAGACTTATCTCAAACGACTACGGTTTAACATACAAGACTTATTTTTGCACTGACTGCGCCCAAACTGGAATGAGACCGCTAAGGAGCGATTAAAAATAACAAATGAAACAAAAGGGTTAGCATTATTAAAATTTTGCAGCCAATTTTCCCTTTGTTCCTAATTCAGTGACAACAGCTCAACGAAAACCAGTTCTGCTGTATTATTACAAATTTGTTGTGTTACGAATGATTTCGTTGCTTGGACATCTTAATGTTGTCTGCAGTTAAACAAAACAGGAAACTAGCTAAATATACACCATGTTACCGAACAAAATAGGTAAGTTACGCTGGCAATAGCCTTATACTACGTACTCACCGAGTTGTGCTGAAGTCATGACACAAATCACTACTTGTGATCGTGTCGAAACTGCAATGAGGAACATACTTTACTTGCGACAACTAGTTTCAGAGGCGACTTCCATTATCAAACCATCGCCTTCGTCGTAAGTGTTGAAACACAATACAACCAGTACATTTGCAAATGCCACATTCGACAATTATGTGTAACATGTACAAAATAATCTACATCATATTATATTAGTGCTTCTTGCAACATAGCACAACTGACCTTACATGTTTACATTTGACAATTATTGAACTATACGAAAGAAAACGTAAACTGGTTACAAACTACGGCGTGCACACACTTCATTAAACATATAAATGTCACTACGGATATTCGCATTTAGGTAACGACATGTTCGATATTGCCTGGCGACATTGGCGATGATGTGAAGCAGACAAATAACCGCATGACCCGCTGAAGTGTTGGAAAATACTGTCGATGACCTCCTGAATGGCTGTCTACAGTTCAGCAATGGTTTCGGGGTTACTTCTGTACACCTCGTCTTGAATATAGCCCCACAGAAAGGAGTCGCATGTGTTCAGATTCAGAGAATATGGGGGCCAATCGAGTCCCATGCCAGTGGTCTATGGGAACCCTAAAACCAGAATGCGTCCCCAAAGTGCTCCTCCAGGACTCTCCTGCTTCGATGGTGTCGAACTCCATCTTGCATGAACCACATCTTGTCGAAATCAGAGTCACTCTGTGTAATGGCCATGAAATCATCTTCAAAATGGGTTTGAGCACTATGGGACTTAACATATGAGGCCATCAGTCCCCTAGAACTTAGAACTACTTAAACCTAACTAACCTAAGGACATCACACACATCCATGCCCGAGGCAGCATTCGAACCTGCGACCGTAGGGGTCGCGCGGTTCCAGACTGAAGCGCCTAGAACCTCTCGGCCACTCCGGCTCGGCCACTCCAAAAGCTTCACGTACAGTTCGGTAGTTGCGGTACCATCAATAAATATCGCTACTGATTATTCCGTCACTGGACATTGGACACCGCACAGTCTCCCGTTGAGATTTAAGAGACTCCAGTTTTGCTTATTGTCGAACCGCTCCAAATGAAAAATGGGCTTTGTCACTAAACCAAACCATGCATTCCCATACTAGTTCTCATCACGCCCCGGGCCCAGTCGTGCAGTTTGAGCGTCCTAACACAAACCGTTCAGGATTTATTCAGATTTAATTTCATATAGTTCAATAGTTGTCAGCCTGTATGTATTCAATGGAGCTACACTGTCTGTTCATTTTATTCTACCCAGCAGGCCGTGTCTGCTCGCTATATTTCTACCACGGCGATTTAGATGATTTCAGATAAAGGTTTTTCGATTTGGTCTCCACAATCAGTGTCATGATTTTAGGAGAAGTTGGACACGAATTAGTGCAAGACTGTTATCAGTGTGAGATGCTATTTTAGTCGCTAAGTTCCTGTAGTTTCAACCTCATTTCCGGTTTTGCTTAATTACAGGAATCCCTAAGACATTCCACCAACAAAACATGTCGTAACACAATAAATGTACAATAATACAGCTGTGGTGGTTTTCGTTTTCATTGAGCTTCATCGTCAACAGTCGTGCTCAACATGAAAAGAGGTCATTGCTTATTCACCCTGTCCATAGAAGTAGTCTTTCCAAATGAATAAACATTTATATTTTCAATCATAACAAACATAAAATTCTGTTGCAAAACAAAAGGGGTATTAATCGTATGTTTAATATAAGACACACAGAAAAGTATAGAAAATATTTTACGTTCTGTGCATCCGCAGTTGTGGAGAGGCATGATGGTTTAGAAAAATTGCGGTGATAGCTGGTAAAATCCTTGTCTTATTGATACACAACCGGTTTCGGGGCCTAACACCACATCATCAGGTGCAATATCTTAAAAGGTCATATGGGTACCCATCGCTCCTAGCCAAGTTACATACTGTCTACTTTATATTGGCGAACAAAGGGTGACAAAGACATGGTCCATTAATTCCGCAAAAATTGATGAATTGTCTGTCTTAGTCATTTGTGAGGCTCCCTTCTAAACTTCCCAATACTGGGCTCCCCTTCCAAATTTTACAACGTCGGTGTATAACTACATATGCCGCCACTCAGCAGTTTTTATGAAATTAGTGGATCACCCCTCTGTCACCATTCGTAGCAGACCATTGCCGCCTCAAACCGAACCCATGGTTATTGAGCGCCTCCCCCCCCTGCCCACACCCCCTCCCCCCGGGAAAGTCTCACACCACACGAGTGCCATGGGGTAGAGTAATTATGGTGTACGCGTACGTGGAGAAAGTGTTTGCGCAGCAATCACCGACATACTGTAACTAAGGCGGAATAATAGGAACCAGCGCGCATTCCCCGAGGCAGATGGAAAATGGCCTAAAAATCCAACCACAGACTAGCCTGCACACCGGTCTTCGACACTAATCCGCCGGACGGATTCGTGCCAGGGACCGGCATGCCATCCCACCCGGAAAGCAGTGCGTTAGACAGCACGACTAACCGGGCGGGCTCACATCACATTAGTTCCTATGTTTTTGGTTATTTTTTCTTTTTACCGCCAGAGCAATGTACCGTTGAACAAATAGTTTGTCAAATCCACATAATGCGGCGATAGGTAGAAAGGTTTGATCGACTCGTCACTGGATTTGACAACGAAAGCCCCTGCACAAATACTATGAGGTAGATCGAGGCCTAGCCGCACAGAACCATAGGAACTGGGGCCAGCAGTAGACGGAGGAATGAGCTGTCCTTCTGACGTGAGGAAGCTGGCAGAGATGCTTCAGTGCTTCGTACGCAGTTCGTAGCGCAGTGTGACGTTAATAATACGGCGCCAACCTATTACTTAGGACAACAATGCTGTTTTCATTAGAATTTCTTGCGCAGAATCGCTTTTTTAATTAAAGGCAAACGAAGATTTTACCATAAAAATTTGGTTCTAAAGTACTGTGTTGTCAACAGAGAAGTGGTAATAGCAGTGTGGGGCGGTCATGAGAGCTCAGTAACCTTGAACGAGAACTACTAATTAATTGTCGCCCGAGTAACAAATCCGCCAGAGACATTTAAACCCACCTAAAGCTGCCCAGGTCGACTGTTGTTGACGTAACTGTGAAGTGGGAGCGCGGAGGAGCAACCACAGATAAAGCGTGACCAGGCACACCTCCTGTTCTGATGAACGGCGTGATATCAGTGTAAGGGGAGATTCGTGAGTTCATAACTGCTACCAACAGCCCTTCCCGCAGACCCTGTACACAGCAAGTTACAAAGATTGGGACATAATGACCCCAGGAATTTCTCATAAGGCATTTGTTTTTGTAGTCACTGCTGTGCGACGGTTGAAGTTGTGTAGAACAGCGACGACCCTGGACGGTGTATGACTGAAAGCGAATGATTTGTGGTAATGAATCACTCTATACACTATGCCAATTTGACGGAAGAGTCATGTCACAGTGTGGTATGTGAGAGGACAGAACGTGCGCAGTAGGAATTATGTGAAACGTTTTCTTTTTAGCGTCTGTAGTGTGGTGTCTCCGTAATGCTGTCACATTTGCTAGATGATCACTTCACGAAACACTCTGTTCTTCGTTTAGTCTTCCTCATCCTTTCTATATGTCCAACCAGGTAAAGATCCCAGAGGGATGTGCAGTACTCAAGAACCTGTGTAAAAATCATTTTATATGAAACTTCATCTAATGATGAATTATATTCCTCTAAGGCAAGCGTACGTTTGTAGCATTTGTGGACTTAGATAAAGCTTTTGAAAATGCTGAATGGAATACTTTCATTCAAATTTTCAAGGTGGCAGGGGTAAAATACACGGAGTGAAAGGCTATTTACAATTTGTACAGAAACCAGATGGCAGTCATTAGAGTCGAGGGACATGAAAGGGAAGCAGTGCTTCAGAACGGAGTGAGACAGGCTTGAAGCCTATCCCCAATCTTATTAAATCTGTATATTGAGCAAGAAGTGAAAGAAAGAAAAGAAAAATGCAGAGTAGTTATTAAAATCCTTGGAGAAGAAATAAAAACTTTGAGATTCGCCGATGACATTGTAATTCTGTCAGAGACAGCAAAGGACCTGGAAGAGCAATTGGACAGAATGTACAATTTCTTGAAAGGAGAATATAAGATGAACACCAGTAAAAGCAAAATGACGATAATGGAATGTACTCGAATTAAATCAGGTGACGCTCAGGGAATTAGATTAGGAGACACTTAAAGAAGCAAATTAGTTTTACTATGTGGTGACCAAAATAACTGATGATGGTCGAAGTAGAGAGGATATAAAATGAAGACTGGCAATGGCAAGGAAAGCGTTTCTGAAGAAGAGAAATTTGTTAACATCGAGTATCGATTTAAGTGTCAGGGCGTCGTTTCTGAAAGTATTTGTATGGAGTGTAGGCATGTATTGAAGTGAAATATTGACGATAAATAGTTTGGATAAGAAGAGAGTAGAAGCTTTCGAACTGTGGTGCTACATAACAATGCCGAAGATTAGATGGATAGATCACATAACTAATGACAAGGTACTGAATAGAATTGGGGAGAATAGAAATTTGAGCCACAACTTGACCAGATGAAGGGATCGGTTGGTAGGATATCTTCTGAGGCATAAAGGGATCACCAATTTAGTTTTGGAGGGCAGTGTGGAGGATAAGAATAGGAGAGGAAGATCATAAGATGAGTAAACTAAGCAGATTCAGAAGGATGTAGGTTACAGTAGGTACTGGGAGATGAAGAAGCTTGCACAGGATAGAGCAGCATGGCGAGCTTCATCATTCCAGTCTCTGAATTGAAGACCACAACACATACACACACACAACAACACAAGGTTCTTCCAATGAGAGTCAGCCTGACATCTGCTATTCTTACGACTAGCTTTACGCTGTCACTCTATCTTAGGTCACTCCAGGAGATCACTTGTAGCTAGTCACTTACCGCGAACAGCTAAATGTAACAGTACCAGACCTCTTCACACAATATGTTACGTTTATCAAGTTCAGGGTCAACTGCAAGCATTTCCTCTTCCTGTCTGCCTGCCTTCCGATGACTCTTCCTACACATAACAGCATCCACTGAGGCCAAACCTATAGAGTGTTTGATATTATCCACTAAATCATTTAAATATGTTTCTCGTAGCCCTATAAAAATGTTTTTGTTTTATAATTTTGTTTTGTTCATTGTGTCTAGCACAAATGTTAGTGCATCCAAATATTACACGGACATAAATGTTTCATAGTGTGTGTACGTACCTTTGAACTAAGACAGCCTTTTTTCCAACATTTGGTAGTGAAAGATATTGTGGTAGGATAGTGAAGAACAAGAGACGCCTGTAGCTGACAAGACGACGTGACTGGTGGATTGGTTTTTCGTGCAAGAAGACACGGATAAAACATTTAATTTCTCATGTACAAAGTACCGATGTCTACTGCAGGGAGACCGTGATTAATATTGAGTGAACTGGAAACTACGAGTGTGCTGTCGAATTATCTGTGGATGAAGTAAGACAGTTTTCGCATGTGTAATGGTCACATATCGGTGGGTGACTGGTGAAAAAATGCGTGTACATGAAATCAGGTTTGAATATTTCGAGGACTATCTTTTTGATCTGAAGATACTTTGAATTGTCTAGTATTAATGACTGAACTGAATCTGTTTCTCTGGAGCTACGGAGTAGGTCTTCGTACTGACGAATATACTCCGTAAATACGTCAGTACCAAGTATCTCACATTGTGCACACTGCGGTAAGACAGTTCCACGATATGAATCTCTTGACGACAGCTGCGAAAGTACAAGAGTCTTATTGATCAGTACAGTTTCACATCAGACTCTTGATTACAGCTGGAAAATTACGGTAGTCTTA